>NC_068362.1:72563986-72568986 GCF_020536995.1 Dreissena polymorpha | reverse complement strand
ACATTAACAATAGCGATATTGATATTTGACCATTGAAATTTGAGATTATACCAAGTTCTTTGAATTATTGATTCATTCAACTACTTATTTTAATTTTAACTACCTTAATATATTTAGAGGAGCATTGAATTTTTGACATCCATTACTTTCTATTATTTAACTATGCTACTTGGTCAAGACTGTTAAGTCCGATGAATATCAAGTTTTATTGAATGTATCGGAAGTTAGCAGTTTGTATATCAGTACACAGTTATAACCGTTTATTGTGAAAAAACCCGTTGAACATTTTGTACCGGAATTGCGTTATGAATTCATTATTGAGTGCCACGGAACGCAACATTTTTATTATTATTTTTTAGATGCTGATCCAGTGAAATAAACTACACGCTAGAACTAAATTATCGTGAAAATAAAATACACGTTTAACATTTACGCTATTGAAATAATAGTAACATTAAGCATCAAAAGTTTAACAATAATCATTAAGCGCTATATAAGCACATTATTGTGAGTATATCTTTAATTTCGCGAATGACTGTGTACATACATTAAAACGATCGTGCCCCATGAACGAAGCATATAATTAATAAATATTTTCTTAAAAAACACACAATAAATTATAAGTGATACCATGCGTTCACCATACACCGTGTTTAGTGATGGCGAAGTATACTTCATGAGGCGTCGCGCCAACGGGGAAAACGGCAATAACAGCACTGAAGAACAGTTCAACCCCATTTCAGCCGAGGGCGAACCGGCTAACAGGACGAGCCCAGGCGTCACAGATACCGAGATGGAAACAGTATCAGAAGCCTCTGATACCGACTATACACATGGACCAGTTGGTAAAAGTAAGCAACAACCACGTAGCAAATCATCTCGTGACCTCTGGAAGGCTGTGAATACGCTTCAAAGCTGTATTCAAGACCTTGCCGCTGAGGTTAAGGTGGTAAAAGGGGTGCCTTTGGAGGCATCAGCAAATAGACAGAGTAGTTGCTGTAGTAATAGGGAAAGTACCTCGCTGCAACAGTCGGGTCCGTCGGCCCAAGCATAAACAATATTAACATGTCCGCCCTTAGACCTGACGCTCCTATCTTCCACGCAAAAGGGGACGGCAATCAACTATATGTAGCGCCACCAACCCATCAGATTAATCAGGTCACTACACGAGCATCACAAGGCTATTGTACGTCAGTCAATGAGCGGATCAAGGTGCCTCCTTTTACTGGCAATGAAAACTGGCAAGTCTTGATCGCCAGGTTCAATACAATCGCGGACCGCATGGGGTGGGGAGATGAGCGACGGCTTGACCATTTGCTGCAGAACATAGAGGGACAAGCTGCTGAGTTCGTATTCACACAGCTTTACGCGTCGGTGGTCGGCAACTACAAATCCTTAGTGGCTAAGATAAGTGGGCGATACCGAGTGCTTGAGTCGGCACGCTCCATGGATCGACCATGGATCTCGAACTTTGCCCATTGATGCTGGCTGAGAAGGTTATCATAACAGATATAGAAGACGAAGCGCAGCTGGGGTTTGACATTCTAAAGGGTAGAGATGGAGTACCAGCAGACATCTTGTTGAGCAGCAACAGGATTCTTCTAGATGGGCTGGAGATATCTCTGTTCCAGGTGGGAAAATCCAATAGGGCTAGACGCGTGACCGTAGCAAAGGACATGACGCTTCCTGGTTTGGTTGAAGCAGTTGTGAGTGGGTTTGTAGGGCGCTTCAAAGAATATGACGATGAAATCAACTCTAACTTTCTAGTTGAACCCGCCCAACAATTCCAAGACAGGTACGCTCTTCGAATGGCAGCAACGTTGGTCGATGTGAACACATCACCAACATGTAGTGTAAGGATATTAAATCCTTTTGCTACAGAAGTCACGCTCCGACAAGACACCGAAATCGGTAGAGCAGAGAGAATAGAGCGTATTATAAGCGTAATTATCACAGAAAAATGCGCTGAAGACAAAGGAAACCATGAAGCTATGCGTCGAGTCAAATTAAGCCAAGATTCTGTAAAGTCACAGCCTTTCGAATGCACGCCAGTGGCATCACCAAACGTGTTACCGGTACACCTGAATGACCTCTTTTGCGTGCCTGTTTGGGAAGAAATCAACAAAGAAATCCAACAAATTGAAAATCTGCTTATCAAGTACGGTGACACATTTTCAAAAGACGACTGGGACTTCGGTCTGATCCATCTGGCCGAACACAGTATCAATACTGGTGATGCGGCACCTGTGAGGCAGAGGCCAAGAAGAGTCCCGCTAGCTTATGCAGACGCCGAAAAGCAAGCTATAGAAGACCTGTTGCAGAAAGGTGTTATACGAGAGAGCACATTTCCGTGGGCAAGTCCGATCGCTTTGTTGAAGAAAAAGAACGGATCCGCCCGACCATGTGTGGACTACAGAAGAGTGAATGCTTTAGTCAAGTAAGACGGTTTCCCAATGCCAAGAGTACAGGACTGTTATGACGCATTGGCAGGCTCAAAATACTTCAGCAGTTTTGACCTTACGTCGGGTTATTTTCAGATTCTTCTAAATGAATCATATATATCCAAAAGTGCTTTTGTTTGCAAGTTTGGGCAATTTGAGATGACCCGTATGCCATTTGGGCTAAATAATGCTGCTAGCACTTTTCAGAGGACGATGTTTTTGGCACTTCAAAGCCTGCAGTGGTTGTCTTGTCTTGTCTACATAGAAGATATTATCAATTCTGATTTTGAAGGCCATATTAGCAGAATCGATGAGGTGCTGAGTCGGTTGCGGTAAGCTGGATTGAAGTTGAAACCGGACAAGTGTCACTTGCTACAAACCAAGGTACGGTTTTTAGGTCATGTCCTATCAAAAGAAGGTATTCAGCCCGATCATACTAACGTTGCTAAAATACTTGACTGGCCGAAATCAAGTACTCCAAAACAAGTGAGGCAATTCGTAGCCACTGGGTCATACTATAGGAAGTTGATCAAGGACTTTGCTCACAAGACTCGTCCTCTAATTCAACTTACCTGTAAGGATGCAGTTTTTCACTGGGGTGATGCGCAGGAAAAAGCTATCGGTGCCATTAAGGAAGCGCTTGTGAGCCCAGAGGTGATGGGTTATCCACTCAATGACGGGGGACTGTTCATACTTGACGTAGATGCATCCGGCCTTGGTATAGGTGGCGTATTGGCTCAAGAACAAAAGGGGAGAGAGCGAGTCATTTCATATGCAAGCAGAGCGATGTATCGTGCTGATAAAAACTACTGCATCACCGAACAAGAGTTATAAGCAGTAGTCTATTTTGTCCAATACTTCCGGCAGTATTTATTAGGCCGTCGTTTTGTAGTCAAAAGTGATCATCAGGCTCTCACCTGGCTTTTAAGCATGACAGAGCCAAGTGGTAAGATTGCGCGTTGGATCGAAATTGTGTCACCTTTTGATTTTCGTATAGAATATCGACCTGGTAAAAAACAGGCTCATTTTGACGCGCTTTCAATGTGTGGAACTCCTAGAGATTGTAGCTGCGACCATGTAGACATGAGCGAGCCCCTCAAATACGGTCCATATTCAAAATGTCAGCGTAGAGCCGAAATGATGTTGGCCGACTGGAGACTACTTTTCATGGAACAGAGGACAGAAAAGTGTGAACAAGACGGCAACGACAACATCTTGATAAATAGGTTGCTCCTTACTAGAGTGGCCACCAACAGGCGTTTGTTGGACACCCCGTCGAGTGGAACCTTAAGGTACAGCACATCATCGTCCAGGTGCAGCTGCTCCTACATCATTACATAGTGACGTGATTTAGGACTCCTTTCAGTTGTCACATCTTTGGATGGTTTTTGGTTCTCTTTGAACAAGGTCTTGACTGGACCGATGCCCGGGTCCGCATTCTGAAGTATTGACATTTCTTGCTATGAGAATGATTCCATCCAAGCCATTGCTCTTGACACCACTCTTGATAAACCTAATGCACGACACCGTAGTAGGTGGACATCAGGGCGTCAAGCGAACAAAGGCAAACATCGCAAAGTTTCCTTATTGGTCTGACCTGAAGACTGACGTGAATGTGTACGTCCAGCAGTGCGATGTTTGCGAAGCAAACAAGAAACCGCAACAACAACCTCGCGCTCTAATGAGTCACCTAAAATCAGGAGCTCATTGAGACCTTCTATGCATAGATTTCATGGGTCCTCTTCCCGTAACACCCAGAGGCAACAGATTCGTCCTGGTCATGAGTGAACACTTCTCAAAGTATGTAGAAGTCATTCCAGTGGTAGATTAAACAACTGAAACCTGTGCAAATGCAGTTGTAGAGCACTTAATTGCACGATGTGGTGCTCCACTGATGATACATAGCGATCAAGGCGCCGCATTTGAGTCCAACCTCTTCAAGGAACTGTGCAGTACCCTACAAATTACAAAGTCCATGACGAGTGCACGGAATCCAAAGGGTAATGGGCAGGTAAAACGGTTTAACCGCACACTTATTAAAATGCTAAAGTCCTTCCTGGCGGGTGAACAAACAAGATGGGATCTACAACTAGGCAGTTTGGCGGGGGCATACCAAGCAACACCGCATGAAGCGACTGGTTTCTCCTCTTATATGATGGTAACTGGACGTGAATTTAGACTCCCAGCGGACATCATATATGCTGACCCATCTCTTGGAAGTTCCACCGAGACGAGAAATGTTACCACCATGCAACAGGCCGGATACGCGGGACGAATGCGGGAAAAGTTGGTTCACGTACACCAGATAACAATGGAACAACTGAAACAAAGGGCGAAGCGCAGTAAAGTTCATTATGACCAAAAAGCTTCATTAATAGACTACAATGTGGGCGACCCTGTTTGGTGTCTTAATGAGGGCCGTAAAGTTGGGTGTCCGAAACTCGAAAATATATACGAGGGGCCCATGCTCATTCAACAGAAATAATAAACAGTTAACTTTTATTACAAACTGACCGAGAGGGCCATACTAAAATGGTGCACCACGATAAACTTAAACCG
>NC_068362.1:72551486-72558986 GCF_020536995.1 Dreissena polymorpha | reverse complement strand
GCACCCTAATAAATACGACAATGTTTCAACACACTATTCTCGTTGACATTTTTATGTTGAAATTTGAAACATTTTTTTCTGTGTCGAATATTCGATATCGTTGTCGACTTTAATAGGCTCCATCACATAACCCGACGTACAAAATATTGGTGTACTGCGACCTAACCAATATTGGGTCAATTTTCCAATATGGCCGATACAGCGTACGAAAGAAAAACTAAGTCAATAAAAAACAATTATTTCTATCTTTAATGGTACCATTTGGATGAGTTTGCGAATTAGACAGGTAAACTTTAATCTTGCGTTGTTGATAACATTTTGCACCCATGGACAAGAGAGAGCGCATTGCAACTGTCAGCAACCCATCGGGTTATAAAGCTGAGAGTTGAATCATTGCAACTATCCAATAGTCAGTGCGTTTAAACAAACATAACAATTAAGCATATGCATATGGATCTGAATTTTCACAGATCACATTACATATAAATAAATTCATGTTTGTTATTTGTTACTTTAGCCAGTAATGTGTGAATCGTTGTTTGTTATTTAAGTTGACATGGAGACTGTCTGTTCCGAGACTCATTTTTACCTCGTTTATTTACAATATTAGTTCATTGTCCATACCTTACAGAACGGCATTTAAGGAATGAATATTTATATTTTATGTATCCGAATGTATTTCACGATAATCTTCGCAATTATACGTATTACTAGTGTTTTTCACTAGAAATCGGCATGTGTTTCTCCACTGTCCACCATCTTGGAATGTTTAATTGTGGGTAATTTTTGCATAGCAACACACTGCGGTGTGTACATACACTTTACCTGCTCTATATTTAAGCATAAGGTAGGAAAGCTACACTATTTTTAGCAGAAGTAAGGTTAATATTTAGTCTGTTTTAAATTGTTTAGTCATTTAAAGTCTATTTAACGATTTATAAATGTTAAGCGTGCGAGCGTTCCATAATTGGTTACGGCAGTTGTGACCCGTTTTCGGTCACACTGTGACCAATATTTGGTCACAGTGACCAATTTCTGGTCACAGTGACCAATTTCTGGTCACAAGTGGAACGCCGCGGCTATATAAAGTGATCAAATTTTGGTCACAGGAATCATGCTAGTTTTAATCTTTTAAGGGGTAACATCTATGACGTTTTACTTTAAAAGTAAATTTAACATTAACAATAGCGATATTGGTATTGGACCATTTAAATTTGAGATTCAAATAATAACTTATATCAAGTTCTTTGAATTATTGATTCATTCAACTACTTATTTTAATGTTAACTACCTTAATATATTTAGAGGAGCATCATTGACTTTTTGACATCCATTACTTTCTATTATTTGACTATGCTACTTGGTCAAGACTGTTAAGTCCGATGAATATCAAGTTTTATTGAATGAATCGGATGTTAGCAGTTTGTATATCAGTACACAGTTATAACCGTTTATTGTGATTAAACCCGTTGAACATTTTGTACCGGAATTGCGATATGAATTCATTATTGAGTACCATGGAACGCAACATTTGTATTGTGGCAGCGGTGGGATCAGCTGATTTTCGATGCTGATCCAGTGAAATAAACTACACGCTAGAACTAAATTATCGTGAAAATAAAATAAACTTTAACATTTACGCTACTTTAATAATAGTAACATTAAGCATCAACAGTTTAACAACAATCACTTAGCGCTTTATAAGCACATTATTGTGAGTATACCTTTAATTTCGCGAATGACTTTGTACATTCATTAAAACGATCGTGCCCCATGAGCGAAGCATATTATTAATAAATATTTTCTTAAAAAACGACACAATAAATTATAAGTGATACCATGCGTTCACCATACAACGTGTTTAGTGATAGCGAAGTATACTTCATGAGGCGTCGCGCCAACGGGGAAAACAGCAATAACAGCACTGAAGAACAGTTCAACCGCCTTTCAGCCGAGGGCGAACCGGTTAACAGGACGAGCCCAGGCGTCACAGATACCGAGATGGAAACAGTATCAGAAGCCTCTGATACCGACTATACACATGGACCAGTTGGTAAAAGTAAGCAACAACCACGTAGCAAATCATCTCGTGACCTCTGGAAGGCTGTGAATACGCCTCAAAGCTGTATCCAAGACCTTGCCGCTGAGGTTAAGGTGGTAAAAGGGGTGCCTTTGGAGGCATCAGCAAATAGACAGAGTAGTTGCTGTAGTAATAGGGAAAGTACCTCGCTGCAACAGTCGGGTCCGTCGGCCCAAGCATAAACAATATTAACATGTCCGCCCTTAGACCTGACGCTCCTATCTTCCACGCAAAAGGGGACGGCAATCAACTATATGTAGCGCCACCAACCCATCAGATTAATCAGGTCACTACACGAGCATCACAAGGCTATTGTACGTCAGTCAATGAGCGGATCAAGGTGCCTCCTTTTACTGGGCATGAAAACTGGCAAGTCTGGACCGCCAGGTTCAATACAATCGCGGACCGCATGGGGTGGGGAGATGAGCGACGGCTTGACCATTTGCTGCAGAACATAGAGGGACAAGCTGCTGAGTTCGTATTCACACAGCTTCACGCGTCGGTGGTCGGCAACTACAAATCCTTAGTGGCTAAGATAAGTGGGCGATACCGAGTGCTTGAGTCGGCACGCTCCATGGATCGACCATGGATCTCGAACTTTGCCCATTGATGCTGGCTGAGAAGGTTATCATAACAGATATAGAAGACTAAGCGCTGCTGGGGTTTGACATTCTAAAGGGTAGAGATGGAGTACCAGCAGACATCTTGTTGAGCAGCAACAGGATTCTTCTAGATGGGCTGGAGATATCTCTGTTCCAGGTGGGAAAATCTAATAGGGCTAGACGCGTGACCGTAGCAAAGGACATGACGCTTCCTGGTTATGCTGAAGCAGTTGTGAGTGGGTTTGTAGGGCGCTTCATAGAATATGACGATGAAATCAACTCTAACTTTCTAGTTGAACCCGCCCAACAATTCCAAGACAGGTACGCTCTTCGAATGGCAGCAACGTTGGTCGATGTGAACACATCACCAACATGTAGTGTAAGGATATTAAATCCTTTTGCTACAGAAGTCACGCTCCGACAAGACACCGAAATCGGTAGAGCAGAGAGAATAGAGCGTATTGTAAGCGTAATTATCACAGAAAAATGCGCTGAAGACAAAGGAAACCATGAAGCTATGCGTCGAGTCAAATTAAGCCAATATTCTGTAAAGTCCAAGCCTTTCGAATGCACGCCAGTGGCATCACCAAACGTGTTACCGGAACACCTGAATGACCTCTTTTGCGTGCCTGTTTGGGAAGAAATCAACAAAGAAATCCAACAAATTGAAAATCTGCTTATCAAGTACGGTGACACATTTCAAAAGACGACTGGGACTTCGGTCTGATCCATCTGGCCGAACACAGTATCAATACTGGTGATGCGGCACCTGTGAGGCAGAGGCCAAGAAGAGTCCCGCTAGCTTATGCAGACGCCGAAAAGCAAGCTATAGAAGACCTGCTGCAGAAAGGTGTTATACGAGAGAGCACATCTCCGTGGGCAAGTCCGATCGCTTTGTTGAAGAAAAAGAACGGATCCGCCCGACCATGTGTGGACTACAGAAGAGTGAATGCTTTAGTCAAGTAAAACGGTTTCCCAATGCCAAGAGTACAGGACTGTTTGGACGAATTGGCAGGCTCAAAATACTTCAGCAGTTTTGACCTTACGTCGGGTTATTTTCAGATTCTTCTAAATGAATCATATATATCAAAAAGTGCTTTTGTTTGCAAGTTTGGGCAATTTGAGATGACCCGTATGCCATTTGGGCTAAATAATGCTGGTAGCACTTTTCAGAGGACGATGTTTTTGGCACTTCAAAGCCTGCAGTGGTTGTCTTGTCTTGTCTACATAGACGATATTATCAATTCTGATTTTGAAGGCCATATTAGCAGAATCGATGAGGTGCTGAGTCGGTTGCGGTAAGCTGGATTGAAGTTGAAACCGGACAAGTGTCACTTGCTACAAACCAAGGTACGGTTTTAAGGTCATGTCGTATCAGAAGAAGGTATTCAGCCCGATCATACTAACGTTGCTAAAATACTAGACTGGCCGAAATCAAGTTCTCCAAAACAAGTGAGGCAATTCGTAGCCACTGGGTCATACTATAGGAAGTTGATCAAGGACTTTGCTCACAAGACTCGTCCTCTAATTCAACTTACCTGTAAGGATGCAGTTTTTCACTGGGGTGATGCGCAGGAAAAAGCTATCGGTGCAATTAAGGAAGCGCTTGTGAGCCCAGAGGTGATGGGTTATCCACTCAATGACGGGGGACTGTTCATACTTGACGTAGATGCATCCGGCCTTGGTATAGGTGGCGTATTGGCTCAAGAACAAAAGGGGCGAGAGCGAGTCATTTCATATGCAAGCAGAGCGACGTATCGTGCTGATAAAAACTACTGCATCACCGGACAAGAGTTATAAGCAGTAGTCTATTTTGTCCAATACTTCCGGCAGTATTTATTAGGCCGTCGTTTTGTAGTCAAAAGTGATCATCAGGCTCTCACCTGGCTTTTAAGCATGACAGAGCCAAGTGGTAAGATTGCGCGTTGGATCGAAATTGTGTCACCTTTCGATTTTCGTATAGAATATCGACCTGGTGAAAAACAGGCTCATTTTGACGCGCTTTCAATGTGTGGCACTCCTAGAGATTGTAGCTGCGACCAGGTAGACATGAGCGAGCCCCTCAAATACGGTCCATATTCAAAATGTCAGCGTAGAGCCGAAATGATGTTGGCCGACTGGAGACCACTTTTCCTGGAACAGAGGACAGAAAAGTGTGAACAAGACGGCAACGATAACATCTTGATAAATAGGTTGCTCCTTACTAGAGTGGCCACCAACAGGCGTTTGTTGGACACCCCGTCGAGTGGAACCTTAAGGTACAGCACATCATCGTCCAGGTGCAGCTGCTCCCACATCATTACATAGTGACGTGATTCAGGACTCCTTTCAGTTGTCACATCTTTGGATGGTTTTTGGTTCTCTTTGAACAAGGTCTTGACTGGACCGATGCCCGGGTCCGCATTCTGAAGTATTGACATTTCTTGCTATGAGAATGATTCCATCCAAGCCATTGCTCTTGACACCACTCTTGATAAACCTAATGCACGACACCGTAGTAGGTGGACATCAGGGCGTCAAGCGAACAAAGGCAAACATCGCAAAGTTTCCTTATTGGTCTGACCTGAAGACTGACGTGAAGGTGTACGTCCAGCAGTGCGATGTTTGCGAAGCAAACAAGAAACCGCAACAACAACCTCGCGCTCTAATGAGTCACCTAAAATCAGTAGCTCATTGAGACCTTCTATGCATAGATTTCATGGGTCCTCTTCCCGTAACACCCAGAGGCAACAGATTCGTCCTGGTCATGAGTGAACACTTCTAAAAGTATGTAGAAGTCATTCCAGTGGTAGATTAAACAACTGAAACCTGTGCAAATGCAGTTGTAGAGCACTTAATTGCACGATGTGGTGCTCCACTGATGATACATAGCGATCAAGGCGCCGCATTTGAGTCCAACCTCTTCAAGGAACTGTGCAGTACCCTACAAATTACAAAGTCCAGGACGAGTGCACGGAATCCAAAGGGCAATGGGCAGGTAAAACGGTTTAACCGCACACTTATTAAAATGGTAAAGTCCTTCCTGGCGGGTGAACAAACAAGCTGGGATCTACAACTAGGCAGTTTGGCGGGGGCGTACCGAGCAACACCGCATGAAGCGACTGGTTTCTCCTCTAATATGATGGTAACTGGACGTGAAGTTAGACTCCCAGCGGACATCATATATGCTGACCCATCTCTTGGAAGTTCCACCGAGACGAGAAATGTTACCACCATGCAACAGGCCGGATACGCGGAACGAATGCGGGAAAAGTTGGTTCACGTACATCAGATAGCAATGGAACAACTGAAACAAAGGGCGAAGCGCAGTAAAGTTCATTATGACCAAAAAGCTTCATTAATAGACTACAATGTGGGCGACCCTGTTTGGTGTCTTAATGAGGGCCGTAAAGTTGGGTGTCCGAAACTCGAAAATATATACGAGGGGCCCATGCTCATTCAACAGAAAAAATAAACAGTTAACTTTTATTACAAACTGACCGAGAGGGCCATACTAAAATGGTGCACCACGATAAACTTAAACCGTACAGGGGCAAACACATTCCTAAATGGTTAACATTTGCGAAACAGAAACTTAAGAAACACATAAGCGAATAACTAATATGTAAGCCAATAACTAATTAATAATCAAAGACTTAGGATCTTGCGAAAAAAACAATGACGCTTCTCAAGTTCATTCAGCTTATTTATAATAACAAAGTGTTACGTCACTACTGGTTGTTTATTTTAGAATATGTGGCAAGCTGTAGACGATCGTCATAATAGGTATAGATGTCGTGCCTGTGGAAAAAATTGACAGAAAGTCTAGAGTCGTGGGTCACGTGTTAAAATACCATGTGTCGATGGACAAAGTACCATTTTCTTGCAGTTTATGCAATTTCCGCTGCCTTGAGCGACATGAACTAATGGACCATGTACGTTAGTACAGGAGGCATATCGACGAGGCAAGTAAGCTTTGTGTAACCAATACGACAGTGCTCCAAAATCAAGCGGAGCGGCCGATTGCCATCGACAATTATGTAGAAGCCATTGACCCTGTGTTGCCACTAAGTAGCATTCAAAAGGGCTCTGCGTCAGAATTGGAACGACCGGACCAGGAGCAAATGAAACATGAGTTGAATCTGGATACGTCCGTTTCAATGGGCAACTCTCTAACATCTTCTGCTCTATCCTTCGAGCCAGGATGTTTGACTGACCCTCCAATTAGTCAGTATGATGCCCCAACGCCCCTGTTAGACGAGCACTACGAGGAGGAGGAGTTCAACGACTGGTTGGGATCCTTGGCCGCCCCTGAGGATCATGATACTGCTCCTCCTGAGGGACCGAATCTGCAGGTCGTACCAACACTGACGTCTGCAGAACAGCGGGAGACGATGAACCCCATGACCCTGATAGCAACATCGGAACAGGTGGTGGTGTTTTCCCCTATAATGACAGCTCCCCAGGTGACGACCGCTGTGGTCCAGGATCCAATAATTGAGGCGATGAGACAATCTACGGAAATGGTGATGGTGTTTTCCCCCATGATGGCAGCTCCCCAGGTGACGACCTCTGTAGTCCAGGATGTGATCAGTGAGGCGATAAGACAATCAACAATACAGGTGGTAAATACAATTAGGGAGGGACATTCTTCAATACTGAGTGCCACTTATGCAAATCCCAGGGACATGGTTAATTTGCTTAAGGAGATTCGGGACGCTCTGCAGAAAACAAACAATGAACTAAAATAAAAACACGTACTGTGCCTGTTTGTTGTTTTACAACCGCACTACATAATTTGACGATGACATTTGTTTACTTTACTAGTGTTTATGTTCT